>NW_024748850.1:0-15679 GCF_018991925.1 Homarus americanus
TAGAATGTCAGTGGAGTACCTGGGAGTGTCAATGTACCTGGGAATATCGGAGGGTACCTGGGAGTGTCAGAGGGTATCAGGAGGACAGAGGAGTGCCTAGGAGTGTCAGAGGTGTACCTGGGAGGTCAGAGGTGTACCTGGGAGGCTCGGAGGTGTACCTGTGAGTGCAGAGGTGTACCTGGGAGTGTCAGAGGTGTACCTGGGGGTGGCCAGATGTACCTGGGAGGTCAGAGGTGACCTGGGAGTGTCAAAGGTACCAGGGAGTAACAGAGGAATACCTTGGAGGTCAAAGGTACCTGGGAGTGTCAGAGGTGTAAGGAATATCGGAGGTTTACTCGGAGTGTCGGATTGTACCTGGGAGTGTCGTGGAGGACCTGGGAGGTGGGAGGTGCACCTGGGAATATCAGAGGTGTACCTGGGAGGTCAGAGGTGTACCAGGGAGGTCAGTGAAGCACCTGGGAGTCTCAAAGGTGTACCTGGCACGGGAGGTGTACCTGGGAATATCGGAGGTGTACCTGGGAACACGGAGGTGTCTCAGGCAGTGTCAGAGGTGTACCTGGGAGGCCAAAGGTGTACCTGGGAGTGTCAGATGTGTGCCTGGGAGAGCGTAGAGGTGTACCTGGGAGTGTCAGAGGAGTACCTGGGAGTGTGAGAAGTGTACCTGGGAGTGTCAGAGTACCTGGGAGTGTCTGAGGTGTATCTGGGAGCAAGTCGAAGGGTACGTGGGAGCCCAGAGGTACCTGGGAGTGTCAGTGGTGTACCAGGGAGTGTCAAAGGAGTACCTGGGAGTCCAAAGGTGTACCTGGGGAGTATCGGAGGTGTGGCCTGGGAATATCGGGAGGTGTACCTGGGATTATCGGAGGTGTACCAGGGAGTGTCAGAGGTACCTGGGAGTCTCAGAGGTGAACCATGGGAGGTCAGAGTACCTGGGAGTGGCAGAGGGGTACCAGGGAGTGTCAGGGAGTACCTGGGAGCTCAAAGGTGTACCTGGGAGCATCAGAGGTACCTGGGAATATCGGAGGTACCTGGGAATATCAGGTGTACCTGGGAGTGACAGAGGTGTACCTGGAGTGTCGGAGGGTACCTGGGAGTGTCGCAGGAGCACCTGGGATTGTCAGAGGTGTACGAGGAGTATCGGAGGTTTACCTGGGAGTGTCGAGTTGTACCTGGGAGGTCAGAGGTACCTGGGAGCGTGAGAAGTGTACCTGGGAGACGGGAGGTACCTGGGAGTGTCGGAGGTGTACCTGGGAGGTCAAAGGTACTTGGAGTATCAGAGGTACTTGGAGTGTCAGAAGGTGTACCTGGGAGTGTCTGAGGTGTACCTGGGAGGTCAGAGGTGTGCCTGGGAGGTCAGAGGAGTACCTGGGAGTGTCAGAGGTGTACCAGGAGTGTCAGTGAGCACTGGGAACAAATATATCAGAGGTGTACCTGGGAATGGAGGTGTACCTGGGAATATCGGAGGTGTATCAGGAGTGTCAGGAGGTGTACCTGGGAGTTCTCAGAGGTGAACCAGGAGGTCAGGAGGAGTACCTGGGATTGTCAGAGGTGTGTACCAGGAGTGCAGTGAGTACCTGGGAGTCTCAAAGGTGTACCTGGGAGTATCAGAGGTGTACCTGGGAATATCGGAGGTGTACCTGGGAATATCGAAGGTGTACCTGGGAGGCAGAGGTACCTGGGTGTGCTGGGGTGGAGTACCTGGGAGTTCAAAGGTGTACCTGGGAGTATCAGAGTTGTACCTGGGAATATCGGAGGTGTACCTGGGAGTGTCAGAGATGTACCTGGGAGTGTCAGAGGTGTATCTGGGAGTGTCGGACGTGTACCTGAGAGTGTCAGAGGTGTACCATGGAACAGTGGAGTACTTGGGAGTGTCAGAGGTGTACCTGGGAGTGTCAGAGGTGTACCTGGGAGTGTCACAGGAGTACCTGGGAGGTCAGAGGTGTACCTGGGAGTGTCAGAGGTGTACCTGGGAGCAGTCGGAACCTGGGAGGTGAGAAGTGTACCTGGAGTGTCGGAGGTGTACCTGGGAGGTCGGCGGTACCTGGCAGTGTCAGAGGTGTACCGGAGTGTCAGAGTACCAGGAATGTCAGTGAGTACGGGAGGCCAAAGTGTACCTGGGAGGCCAGAGGTGTACCTGGGAGAGTCAGAGGTACCCGGGAGTGTGAGAGGTGTACCTGGGAGGAGAAGTGTACCTGGGAGTGTCTGGGGTACCTGGGAGTGTCTGAGGTACCTGAGTGTCGAAGGTGTACATGGGAGTGTCAAGGTGTACCTGGGAGTGTCAGTGGTGTCCCAGGGAGTGCTGGGTTGGGTACCTGGGAGTGTCAGAGGTGTACCTAGGAGTGTTGGAGGTGTACATGGAGTGTCGAGAGGTGTACCTGGAGGTCAGGGGTGTACCTGGGAGCATCAGAGGTGTACCTGGGAGCGTCTGAGGTGTACCTGGGAGTGTCTGTGGTGTACCTGGATGTGTTTGAGGTGTACTGGGAGTGTCACAGGTGTACCTGGCAGTGTTAGCGGCGTACCTGGGAGTGTCAGCGGTGTACCTGGGAGTGTCAGAGGCATACCTGGGAGTATCAGAGGTGTACCTGGAGTATCAGAGGTGTACCTGGGAGGTCAATGGTGTACCTGGAGTGTCTGGGGTGTACTGGAAGTGTCTGAGGTACCTGGGAGTGTTAGAGGTGTACCTGGGAGGTCAGAGGTGTACCTCGGAGTGTGAGGGGTGTAACTGGGAGGCCGGAGGTGTAACTGGGAGTGTCGGAGGAGTAACTGGGAGTGTCTGAGGTGTACCTGGGAGGTCAGAGGTGTACCTGGAAGTGTTTGAGGTGTACCTGGGAATGTCAGATGTGCAACTGGGAGTGCTTGAGGTACCTGGGAGTGTCTGAGGTGTACCTGGGAGGTCTGAGGTGTACCTGGGAGTGTCAGAGTTGTACCTGGGAGGCAGAGGTACCTGGGAGTGCCAGAGGTGTACCTGGGAGGTCAGAGGTACCTGGAGTGTCAGGTGTACCAGGAGTCAGAGGAGTACCTGGGAGGCTGAAGGGTGTACCTGGGAGTGTTAGAGGTGTACCTGGGAGTGTCAGAGGTGTACTGGGAGCGTCAGAGGAGTACCTCGGGGTGTCAGAGGTACCTGGGAGGTCTGTGGTGTATCTGGGAGGTCAGAGGAGTAGCTGGAGTGTCAGGGGTGTACCTGGGAGTGTTAGAGGAGTAGCTGGGAGCGCTGGAGGAGTACCTGAGCGTCAGGAGTACCTCGGAGGCCGGAGGTGTACCTGGGAGGTCTGAGGTGTATCTGGGAGTGTCAGAGGTGAACCTGGGAGTGTCAGGGGTGTACCTGGGAGGTCAACGGTGCAGGAGTGTCAGCGGTGTACCCTGCGAGTGTCAGAGGTACCTGGGAGGCCAGGGATGTACCTGGGAGGCCACTGGCACTGGGAATGTAAGCGGTGTACCAGAGTGTCAGCGGTGTACCTGGGAGGTCAGCGTTTTACCTGGGAGGTCAGAGGTACCTGGGAGTGTCTGAGGTACCTGGGAGTGTCTGAGGTGCACCTGGAAGTGTCTGAGGTGTAATTGGAGTGTCAGAGGTGTACCTGGCCAGTGTCACGGTGTACCTGAGAGTGCTGGGCGGTGTACCTGAGTGTCAGAGGCACACCTGGGAGCATCAGAGGTGTACCTGGGAGTGTCAGAGTGGTATAACTGAGAGTGTCAGAGGTACCTGGGAGTGCCAGAGTTGTACCTGGAGTGTCAGTGGTGCATGGGAGCAAAGGTACCAGGAGCATCAGAGGAGTACCTGGGAGGTCAGAGGTACCTGGGAGTGTCAGTGTACCTGGAAGTGTCAGAGGTGTACCTGTGAGCGTCAGAGGTGTACCTGGGAGCACAGATGTACCTGGGAGGTCAGGGTGTACCTGGGAGTATCAGCGTGTACCTGGGAGTGTCAGAGGTGTACCTGGGAGTGTCTGAGGTGTACCTGGGAGGCGTACCGAGTGTCAGAAGTGTACCTGGGAGTGTTGGAGGTGAACCAGGTAGTGTCAGAGGAGCACCTGGGAGTGTCAGAGGTGTACCTGGGAGACGACGTGTACCTGAGTATCGGAGGTGTACCTGAGTGTCAGAGGTGTACCTGGGAGTGTCAGGGATGTACCTGGGAGTGAGCGGTGTATCTGGGAGTATCAGAGGAGTACCTGGGAGTGTCAGAGGGATCCCTGGGAGTGTCAGAGGAATACCTGGGAGCATCAGAGGGGTACCTGGGAGGTCAGAAGTGCACCGGAAGTGTCTGAGGTGTACATGGAGTGTCAGAAGTGTACCTGGGAGGCTGGGGAGGTGAACCAGGCAGTGCCTAGCGGTGTACCCAGGGAGGTCAGAGGTATACCTGGGAGTATCAGAGGTACCTGGGAGGTCAGAGGTGTACCGAGGAGGTCAGAGGTGTACCTGGGAGTGTCTGAGGTGTACCTTATGAGTGTCAGAGGTGTACCTGGGAGTGTTAGGGGGTGTACCTGGGAGGGTCACGGTGTACCCAGGGAGTGTCAGGGGCACCTGGGAGTGTCAGAGGTGTACCTGGGAGTGTCTGAGGTGTACCTGGAGTGTCTGATGTGTACCGGAAGTGTCTGAGGTGTACATGAGTGTCAGAGGTGCACCTGGCAGTGTCAGCGGTGTACCTGGGAGTGTCAGCAGGTGTACCTGCAAGTGCCAGAGGCATGCCTGGAGCATCAGAGGTGTACCTGGGAGGCCAGGCGGTGGCACCTGGGAGCGTCAGAAGTGTACCTGGGAGTGCCAGAGGTGTACCTGGAGTGTCAGTTTTGTACCTGGGAGTGTCAGAGGCATACCTGGGAGATCAGAGGTGTACCTGGGAGTATCAGAGGTGTACCTGGGAGTGTCAATGGTGTGCACTTGGAGTGTCTGGGGTGTACCTGGTGTCTGAGGTACCTGGGAGTGTCAGAGGTGTACCTGGGAGGACAGAGGTGTACCTGGAGTGTGAGGTGTAACTGGGAGTGTCGGAGGTGTAACTGGGAGTGTCTGGAGAGTAACTGGGAGTGTCAGAGGTACCTGGGAGTGTCAGAGGTGTACCTGGAAGGCCAGAGGTGTACCTGGGAATGTCAGATGTGCAACTGGGAGGTTTGAGGTGTACCTGGGAGTGTCTGAGGTGTACCTGGGAGTGTCTGAGGTGTACCTGGGAGTGTCAGAGAAGTACCTGGGAGGTCAGAGGTGTACCTGGGAGTGCCAGAGGTGTACCTGGGAGTGTCAGTGGTGTACCTGGGAGTGTCAGGTGTGTACCAGGGAGTGTCAGAGGAGTACCTGGGAGTGTCAGCGGGTGTACCTGGGAGGTCAGAGGTGTACCTGGGAGGTCAGAGGTGTACCTGGGAGCGTCAGGTGTACCTGGAATGTCAGATGTGCAACTGGCAATGTCTGAGGTACCTGAGAGTGTCTGAGGTGTACCTGGAGTGTCTGAGGTACCTGGGAGGTAGAGCGCACTCGGAGGTCAGAGGTGTACCTGGGAGTGCCAGAGGTGTACCTGGGAGTGCTGGTACCTGGAGGTTAACATGGGAGGCCAGAGGAGACCTGGGGAGGGCGGTGAACCTGAGCGAGGTACCTGGGAGGTCGGAGGTGTACCTGGGAGTCACAGGAGTACTCAAAGGAGGTACCTGGGAGTGTCTGAGGTGTATCTACTGGGAGGCTCAGAGGAGAAGCGGGGAGTGTCAGGGGTGTACCTGGGAGGCCAGAGGAGCACCTGGGAGGCTCAGAGAGTACCTGGGAGGTCAAAGGAGTACTCGGAGGTCAGAGGTGTGACCTGGGAGTGTCTGAGGTATCTGGGAGGTCAGAGGTGAACCTGGGAGTGTCAAGGGTGTACCTGGGAGGTCAACGGTGTACATGGAGGTGGGGAGGTGTACCTGGGAGTCGTCAGAGGTGTACCTGGGAGAGTCAGGAATGTACCTGGAGTGTCATCAGGCCTTGGGAATGTCAGCGGTGTACCTAGGAGGCTTGGGTGGTGTACCTGGGAGGCTTACCTGGGAGTGCCAGAAGTACCTGGGAGTGTCTGAGGTGCACCTGGGAGTGTCTGAGGTACCTGGAGTGTCGAAGGTGCACGGGAGGCCAGCAGGTGCACCTGCAGTGTCAGTGGGCACCAGGGAGGCCAGGCTGAGCACCTGGGAGGTGAGATGTACCTGGGAGTGTCTGGGTGTACCTGGGAGTGTCTGAGGTGTACCTGGGAGTGTCAGTGGTGTACCTGGGATGTCAGGTGTGTACCAGGAGCATCAGAGGAGTACCTGGGAGTGTCAGAATTGTATCCTGGGAGGCTCAGAGGTACCAGCATCAGAGGGGTACCTGGGAGTGTCAGAAGTGTACCTGGGAGGTCAGAGGTGAACCAGGTGCCAGAGGAGCACCTGGGAGTGTCAGAGGTACCTGGGAGTATCGGACGTGTACCTGGGAGCATCGGAGGTGTACCTGGGAGGCCAGAGGCATACCTGAGTGTCTAAATGTACCTGGAGGCAGAGGTGCCTGGGAGTGTCAGGGGTAACCTGAAGTGTCAGGGTATAACAGTGAGTGTCAGATGTGTACCTGGAGCATTCTGAGGTGTACCTACGAGTGTCAGAGGTGTACCTGGGAGTGTCAGGGGGTGTAACTGAAGTGTCAGTGGTGGCACCATGAGTGTCAGAGGTGTACCTGGGAGGTCAGGATGTACCTGGGAGTGTCATGGTATCTGGGACATCAGCGAACCTGGGAGTGTCAGAGAGGTGCACCTGGGAGTGTCGAGGTACCTGGGAGTGTCTGAGGTGTACCTGGAAGTGTCTGAGGTACATGGAGTGTCAGAAGTGTACCTGGGAGTGGTCAGAGGTGAACCAGGCATGCCAGCGGTACCTAGGAGTGTCAGAGGTATACCTGGGAGTAACAGAGAGGTGTACCTGGAGGTCAGAGGTGTACCTAGGGAGGTCAGAGGTACCTGGGAGTGTCTGAGGTACCTGCGAGTGTCAGAGGTTACCTGGGAGTGTCAGGGGTGTACCTGGGAGTGGGCAGTGGCACTCTAGGAGTGTCACGTGCACCTGGGAGTGTCAGAGGTGCACCTGGGAGTGTCTGAGGTGTTCCTGGGAGTGTCTGATGGTACCGAAGTGTCTGAGGTGCACATGGAGTGTCAGAGGTACCAGTGCAAGGGTGTACCTGGGAGCGTTGAAGCGGTGTACCTGGAGTGCCAGAGGCATGCCTGGGAGTATCAGAGGTGTACCTGGGAGGCTGGGGGCGGGGCACCTGGGAGTGTTAGAGGTGTACCTGGGATGCCAGAGGTGGGAGGCCAGTTTTGTACCTGGGAGGTCAGAGGAGTACCTGGAGTGTCAGGAGGTGTACCTGGGAGTGTCTGAGGTGTACCTGGGAGCTGAGGTGTACCTGGAAGTGTCTGAGGTGTCCTGGGAGGTCAGAGGTGTACCTGGAGTGTCAGACGGCACTGGGAGCATCAGAGGCACACCTGGCGTGCCCTGAGGTGCACTCAGAGCATCAGAGGTGTACCTGGGAGTGTCAGAGGTGTACCTGGGAGGTCAGACGCATACCTGGGAGTATCAGAGGTACCTGGGAGTGTCTGAGGTACCTGGAGCATCAGAGGTGTACCTGGCAAGCTGCAGAGTTGTTCCTGGGAGTGACAGAGGTACCCAGTGTCAGACGTTTACCTGGGAGCATCAGATGTGTACCTGGGAGGTTGGGTACCAGGGAGGTCAGAAGAGTACCTGGGAGGTCAGCGGTGTACCTGGGAGCCAGAGGCAACTGGGAATGTCAGAGGTGCAACTAGAGCCTGGTGTAACTGAGTGTCGGAGGAGCAACTGGGATTGTCTGAGGTACCTGGGAGGCTGGGAGAGAGTACCTGGGAGAGTCAGAGGTACCAGGGAGTGTCAGTTGAGTACCTGGGAGTCTCAAAGGTACCTGGGAGCATCAGAGGTACGAGTATTAGAGTACCTGGGAACACGGAGGTGTACCTGGGAATATCGAAGGTGTACCCGGAGTCTCAAAGGTACCTGGAGTATCAGAGGTGTACCTGGGAAAATGGGAGGTACCTGGGAGTGTCAGAGATGTACCTGGGAGTCTCAGAGGTGTACCTGGAATACGGAGGTACCAGGGAGCAAGAGGTACCTGGGAACTCAGAGGTGAACCATGGAGTGTCAGAGGAGTACCTGGGAGGCAGAGGTACCAGTGAGTGTCAGTGGAGTACCTGGGAGTCTCAAATGTACCTGGGAGTATTAGAGGTACCTGGGAATATCGGAGGTGTACCTGGGAATATCGAAGGTGCAACCTGGGAGTCTCAAAGGTACCTGGGAGCATCAGAGGTACCTGGGAATATCGGAGGTAACGGGAGTGTCAGAGGTACCAGGAGTGTGAGAGGTATCTGGGAGTGTCGGACGGTACCTGGGAGTGTCAGAGGTACCATGGAATGTCAGTGGAGCACTTGGGAGTCTCAGAGGCACTGGGAGGTTAGAGGTACCTGGAGTGTCAGAGGTGTACCTGGGAGTGTCAGAGGTGTGACCTGGGAGTGTCGGAGTACCTGGGAGGTGTGAGAAGGTACCTGGGAGTGTCGGAGGTGTACCTGGAGTGTCGGAGGTGCACCTGGCAGTGTCTGTACGGGAGGTCAGAGGTGTACCAGGAATGTCAGTGAGCACCTGGAGGGTCAAATGTGTACCTGGGAGCGTCAGAGGTGTACCTGGGAGAGTCAGAGGTGTACCTGGGAGTGTCAGAGGTGTAACTGGGAGTGTGAGAAGGCCTGGGAGTGTTCGACCTGGGATTGTCTGAGGTGTACCTGGGAGTGTCGAAGGTGCATGTGGGAGTGTCATAGGTGTACTGGGAATGCTTGGTGGTGTACCAGGGGACTGCAGCTGAGTACCTGGGAGGTTCACAGGTGTACCTGGAGAGCCGGAGGCAGAGTGTCAGAGAAATACCAGGGAGTGTCACAGGAGTACCTGGGAGTGTGAGAGGTACCTGCGAGTGTGAGAGGTGTAACCAGAAGTGTCTGAGGTACAAGGAGTGTCAGAGGTGTTAATGGGAGTGTCTGAGGTACCTGGGAGTGTGTGAGGTGTACCTGGAATGTCAGGGGAGAACCAGGTGTGAAAGAGGTGTACCTGGGAGTGTCAGAGGTGTACCAGGAAGTGTCTGAGTACCTGGTGAGTGTGAGGTGTACCTGGGAGGTGCCAGAGGAATACCTAGGAGTGTCATAGGTGTACATGTGGGAGCCAGTGTACTGAAGCAAGCTGGGGTACTGGGGAGTGTCAGAGGTGTACCTGGGAGTATCTGAGGTACTCCAGAGTCAGAGGTACCTGGGAGTGTCAGGGTACCTGGGAGTGTCAGCGGTACCAGGAGTGTCTGGGCGGTACCTGGGAGGTCAGCGGTGTACTGGGAGTGTGAGGTGATACCTGGGAGATCAGAGGTGTACCTGGGAGCACTGGTAAGTTGTACCTGGAGTGTCAGAGGTACCTGGGAGTGTCAGAGGTGTACATGGGAGGTCAGAGAGGTACCTGGGAATGTCGGAGGTGTTCCTGAGTGTTGGGGTGTACCTGGAAGTGTCAGAGGTGTACCTGGGAGTGTTTGAGGTGCATGTAGTGTGCAGAGGTGTACCTGGGAGGCTGGGGTGTGCCTGGGAGAGTCAGAGGTACCTGGGAGCGTCTGAGGTGTACCTGGGAGTGTCCGAGGTGTACCTGGATGTGTTTGAGGTGCACATGGAGTGTCAGGAGGTGTACCTGGCAGTGGTAGGGCGTACCTGAGGTTGCGGATACCTGGGAGTATCAGAGGCATACCTGGGAGTATCAGAGGTGCACTTGGGAGCATCAGAGTGTACCTGGGAGTGCAACGGTGTACCTGGAAGTGTCAGGGGTGACCTGGGAGTGTCTGAGGTGTGACCTGGGAGTGTCTGAGGTGTACCTGGAAGTGTCTGAGGTACCTGGGAGTGTCAGAGGTGTACCTGGGAGTGTCAGAGGTGTACCTCGGAGTGTCAGGGGGTAACTGGGCATGTCGGAGGTGTAACTGGGAGTGTCGGGAGGCAACTGGGAGTGCCTGAGGTACCTGGGAGTGCTCAGAGGTGTACCTGGGAGTGTCAAAGGTGTACCTGGGAATGTCAGGGGTGCAACTGGGAGTGTCTGAGGTGTACCTGGGAGTGTCTGAGGTGTACCTGGGAGTGTCTGAGGTGTACCTGGGAGGTCAGAGTTGTACCTGGGAGTGTCAGAGGTGTACCTGGGAGTGCCAGAGGTACCTGGGAGGTCAGGGTGAACCAGGAGTGTCAGAGGAGTACCTGGGAGTGTCAAAGGTACCTGGGAATGTCAGAGGTGCAACTGGGAGTGTCTGGAGGTACCTGGGAGGTCTGAGGTACCTGGGAGTGTCATGTAACTGGGAATGTCAGAGGTGCAACTGGGAGTGTCTGAGGTGTACCTGGGAGTGTCTGAGGTACCTGGGAGTGTTCGAGGTACCTGGGAGGTCAGAGTTGTACCTGGAGCTCAGAGGTACCTGGGAGTGCCAGAGGCCTGGGAGCTGGGGTGGGAACCAGGAGGTCAGAGGGTACCTGGGAGTGTCAGAGGTGTACCTGGAGTGTCAAAGGTACCTGGGAATGTCAGAGGTGCAACTGGAGTGCCTGAGGTGCACCTGGGAGGTTCAGTGTACGGAGTGCCAGAGGTGTACCTGGGAATGCAGTGGTGTACCAGGAGTGCATGTGTACCAGGGAGTGTCAGAGGAGTACCTGGGAGGTGTGCCTGTGTACCAGGAGGTCAGAGCCTGGGAGGCTGAGAGTGGACCTGGGAGCGTCAGAGGAGTACTCTGTCAGGAGGTGTACCTGGGAGTGTCTGAGGTGATCTGGGAGTGTCAGAGGAGTAGCTGGAGTGGCCAGGTGTACCTGGGAGGTTCAGAGGAGCACGGGAGCCAGAGGAGTACCTGGGAGCAAGTCAAAGGAGTACCTCAGAGTGTCAGGAGGTGTACCTGGGCGTGGCCTGAGGTGTATCTGGGGGTGTCAGAGGAGTGCCTGGGAGTGTCAGAGGTGTACCTGAGAGTATCGGAGGTGTACCTGGGAGTATCGGAGGTGTACCTAGGAGTGTCAGAGGTGTACCTGGGTGCGTCTGAGGTGTACCTGTGAGTGTCAGATGTGTACCTGGGAGTATTCAGTACCTGGAAGTGCTGGGGTATACCAGGGAGTGTTAGATGTGTACCTGGGAGTGTCTGAGTTGTACCTGCGAGTATCAGAGGTGTACCTGGGAGTGTCTGAGGTGTACCTGCGAGTGTCAGCGGTGTACCTGGGAGTGTCAGGGGTGTACCTGGGAGGTCAGTGTACCTGGGAGGTCAGCGGTGTACCTGGGAGTGTCAGCGGTACCTGGGAGTGTCAGAGGCATATTGGGAGTATCAAAGGTGTACCTGGAGTATCAGGAGGTGTACCTGGGAGTGTCAGGTGAACCAGGAGTGTCAGAGGAGTACCAGGAGTGTCAGAGGTGTACCGGAGGCATCGGAGGGTACCTGGGAGTTTCTGGAGGTACCTGGGAGTGTCAGAGGTGTACCTGGGAGTGTCTGAGGTGTACCTGGGAGGTCAGAGGTGTACCTGGGAGTGTCAGGGTGTACCTGAAGTGTCAGGGTACCGGGGAGGCAGAGGTGTACCTGGGAGTGTCTGAGGTGTACCAGCGAGTGTCAGAGGTGTACCTGGGAGTGTCAGGGGTGTACCTGGGAGTGTCAGGGTGCACCAGGGGTGTCAGCGGTGTACCTGGGAGGCCGGAGGTGTACCTGGGAGTGTCTGAGGTGTACCTGGGAGCATCAGAGAGGTACCTGGGAGTGTCAGAGGTGTACCTGGGAGTGTCAGAGGTGTTCATGGAGGTCAGACGTACCTGAGTGTCGGAGATGTTCCTGAGAGTGTTGGGGTGTACCTGGAAGTGTCAGGAGGTGTACCTGGGAGTGTCTGAGGTGTACTCCACGTGTGTCAGAGGTGTACCTGGGAGGTCAGGGGTGTACCTGGGAGGTCAGAGGTGTACCTGGGAGCGTCTGAGGTGTACCTGGGAGTGTCTGAGGTGTACCTGGATGTGTTTGGAGGTGTACAGAGTGTCTGAGGTGTACCTGGCAGTGTTAGCAGGCACCTGGGAGGCAGGCAGGTGTACCTGGGAGTGTTGGGAGGCTACCTGGGAGTATCAGAGGTGTACCTGGGAGCATAGAGGTGTACCTGGGAGTGGCAATGGTGTACCTGGAAGTGTCAGGGGTGTACCTGGGAGGCCCAAACTGGGAGGTCTGAGGTACCTGGAAGTGTCTGAGGTGTACCTGGGAGTGTCAGAGGTACCTGGAGTGTCAGAGAGGTGTACCTCGGAGTGTGAGGGTAACTGGGAGTGTCGGAGGTGTACCTGAATGTCAGATGAACTGGGAATCTGAGGTGTACCTGGGAGTGTCTGAGGTGTACCTGGGAGGTGGAGGTGTGCCTGGAGTGCAGAGTTGTACCTGCGAGTGTCAGAGGTGTACCTGGGAGTGCCAGAGGTGCCTGGGAGTGGGGTGGTGTACCTCGGAGTGTCAGGTGTACCAGGGAGGCCGAGGAGTACCTGGGAGTGTCAAGGTACCTGGGAGTGTCAGAGGTACCTGGGAGGTCAGGAGGTGTACCAGGGAGGTCAGAGGAGTACCGGGGTGTCAGAGGTGTACCTGGGAGTGTCTGAGGTGACCTGGGAGGTCAGAGGAGTAGCTGGGAGTGTCAGGGGTGTACCGGAGTGTCAGAGGAGTACCTAGGAGTGTCAGAGGAGTACCTGAGCCAAAGGAGTACTGCAGTGTCAGAGGTGTACCTGGGAGGTCTGAGATGTATCTGGGAGGTCAGAGGTGAACCTGGGAGGTCAGGGGTGTACCTGGAGTGTCAACGGTGTACAAGGGGAGGTAGGGGTGTACCTGCGAGTGTCAGAGGTGTACCTGGGAGTGTCAGGGATGTACCTGGGAGTGTCATCAGTGTACCTGGGAATGTCAGCGGTGTACCTAGGAGTGTCACCGGTGTACCTGGGAGTGTCAGAGGTGTACCTGGGAGTGTCAGGGGTGAACCAGGGAGTGTCAGAGGAGTACCTGGGAGTGTCAAAGGTGTACCTCTGAGTATCAGAGGTGTACCTGGGAGTTTCGGAGGTGTACCTGGGAGTGTCAGAGGTGTACCTGGAGTGTCTGAGGTGTACCTGGGAGTGCAGAGGTGTACCTGGGAGGTCAGAGGTGTACCTGGAAGTGTCAGGGTACTGGGGAGTCAGAGGCCTGGGAGTGTCTGAGGTGTACCTGGTGTCAGAGGTGTACCTGGGAGTGTCAGGGGGTGTACCTGGGAGGTCAGCGGTGTACCAGGGAGTGTCAGCGGTGTACCTGGAGTGTCACCGGTGTACCTGGGAGTGTCAGAGGTGAACCAGGAGTGTCAGAGGAGTACCTGGGAGGTCAGAGGTGTATCTGAGAGTATCGGAGGTGTACCTGGGAGAATCGAGGTGTACCTGGGAGTGTCAGAGGTGTACCTGGGAGCTTGAGGTGTACCTGGGAGTGTCAGAGGTGTATCTGGGAGTATCAGGTGTACCTGGAAGTGTCAGGGGTATACCAGGAGTAGATGTGTACCTGGGAGTGTCTGAGGTGTACCTTGGTATCAGAGGTGTACCCGTGAGTGTCTGAGATGTACCTGTGAGTGTCAGAGGTGCCTGGAAGGTCAGGGGTGTACCTGGGAGTGTCAGCGGTGTACCTGGGAGTGTCAGAGGCATACCTGGAAGTATAAGAGGTGTACCTGGGAGTATCAGAGTTGTACCTGGGAGTGTCAGAGGTGTACCTGGGAGGCAGAGGTGTACCTGCATCAGGGGTAAACCAGGAGGTCAGAGGAGTACCTGGGAGTGTCAGTGACCTCGGAGTATCAGAGGTGTACCTGAGTCTGAGGCCTGGAGTGCTGGGGGAGGTGTACCTGGGAGTGTCTGAGGTGTACCTGGAGTGTCAGAGGTGTACCTGGAGTATCTGAGGTGTACCACGAGTGTCAGAGGTGTACCTGGGAGGTCAGGTGTAACTGAAGTGTCGGCGGTGTACCTGCAAGTGTCAGAGGTGTACCTGGAGTGTCAGGGATGTACCTGGGAGTGTCACGGTGTATCTGGGAGCATCATGGTGTACCTGGGAGTGTCAGAGGTGTACCTGGGAGTGTCTGAGGTGTACCTGGGAGTGTCTGAGGTGTACCTGGGTGTCTGAGGTGTGCATGGAGTGTCAGGTGTACCTGGGAGTGTCAGAGGTGAACCAGGCAGTGTCAGAGGTGTACCTAGGAGTGTCAGAGGTATACCTGGGAGTATCAGAGGTGTACCTGGGAGGTGTCAGAGGTGTACCTGGGAGTGTCAGAGGTGTACCTAGGAGGTCAGAGGTGTACCTGAGGCTGAAGTGTGTACCTAGGAGTGTCAGCGGTGTACCTGGGAGGTCTGAGGTGTACATGGAGGTCAGAGGTGTACCTGGGAGTGTCTGATGTGTACCTGAAGTGTCTGAGGTGTACATGGAGGTCAGAGGTGTACCAGTGTCAGCGGTGTGTACCTGGAGTGTCAGGTACTGGGAGTGCCAGAGGTATGCCTGGGAGTATCAGAGGTGTACCTGGGAGTGTCAGGTACCTGGGAGTATCAGAGGTGTACCTGGGAGTGTCAGAAGTACCTGGGAGTGTCAGAGGTGAACCAGGTAGTGTTAGAGGAGTACCTGGAGTGTCAGAGGTACCTGGAGTGAGTCAGAGGTGCCTGAGTATCAGAGGTGTACCTGGGAGGCTGAGGTACCTGTGAGTGTCAGAGGTACATGGGAGTGTCAGGGGTGTACCTGGGAGTGTCAGCGGTGTACCT
Source organism: Homarus americanus (assembly GCF_018991925.1). Taxonomy (NCBI): domain Eukaryota; kingdom Metazoa; phylum Arthropoda; class Malacostraca; order Decapoda; family Nephropidae; genus Homarus; species Homarus americanus. The sequence goes on from NW_024748850.1 coordinate 14,745, forward strand.
AGGAGTGTCAGGCGTGACCTGGGAGTGTCAGAGGTGTACCTGGGAGTGGGTTGAGGTGTACCTGGGAGTGTCTGATGGGTACCTGGAAGTGTCTGAGGTGTGACATGGAGTGTCAGAGGTGTACCTGGCAGTGTCATGGTGTACCTGAGTGTCACGGTGTACCTGGGAGTGCCAGAGGTATGCCTGGGAGTATCAGAGGTGTACCTGGGAGTGTTAGCGGTGTACCTGGGAGTATCAGAGGTTTACCTGGGAGTGCCAGAGGTGTACCTGGGAGTGTCTGTTTTGTACCTGGGAGTTTCAGGAGGTGTACCTGGGAGTGTCAGGGGTGTACCTGGGATTGTCAGAGGTGTACCAGGGAGTGTCTAAGGTGTACCTGGGAGTGTCAGTGGTGTACCTGGAGTGTCAGAGGTGTACCTGGGAGTGTCAGAGGTGTACCTGGGAGTGTCTGAGGTACCTGGGAGTGTCTGAGGTGTACCTGGAAGTCTGAGGTACATGGAGTGTCAGAGGTACCTGGCAGTGTCAGCGGTGTACCTGGGAGTGTCAGAGGTGTACCTGGAGGTCAGACGGTACCTGGGAGTATCAGAGGTGTACCTGGGAGTGTCTGAGGTGTACCCACTGAGTATCAGAGGTGTACCTGGAGTGTCTGAGGTGTACCTGGGAGTGTCAGAGTTGTACCTGGGAGGTGTCAGAGGTGTACCTGGGAGTGCCAGAGGTGTACCTGGGAGGTGTCAGTGGTGTACCTGGGAGCGTCAGGTGTGTACCAGGAGTGTCAGAGGAGCCTGGGAGTGTCATGGTGTACCTAGGAGTGTCAGAGGTGTACCTGGGAATGTCAGAGGTGCAACTGGAGTGTCAGGTGTAACTGGGAGTGTCGGAGGAGTAACTGAGCATCAAGGTGTACCTGGGAATGTCAGAGGTGCAACTGGGAGTGTCTGTAG